>NW_027210872.1:425000-462068 GCF_029030835.1 Brachyistius frenatus
TTTTTAATTAAAAAACGGCCAAAGATTCCTGCAAAGTTCAAACCCAGAAGATCCTTCACACGTTTCAAAATAAAAAGAATCCAATCTCAAAACCCATCAAATATTTGAAATTAGTGCCTGAAAAATGACGAATAATCAACTGTTAGCAGTTTTAGATTTTTAATGTCTCTTAATCGGCTAATTGATAAATTGACTGATAACTGCAGCTGAAGGTAGAAATATGAAACTCAGCAGGAACATTAAATTTATAAAGTTCAAATAATAAATGTGTTAACTTCCATAAGGTGAAACAATAACAGTCACCCTTGTTGTGTTTTGTTTTATTTGGTTTTTGGTTTTTACAGCGACTCTAATAAAATATGATTAATAAATATTCTAGTTCCCACGTTTGTTGTCCACAACTGAACCAAACTCCAGACGGACGGTTCAACGTTTTTACAGGACAAAGAGTTTTTTAAATGTCCTTCAATGTCCACATATAAACTTCTAATTTAACACTTTTACAGTTCATAAGTTGTTGATAATTCTCCGATCTTCGCTTGTCTGATCCAGACTTTATAGTTGTGGTTCATGAGCAGCTTGTTTACAGGTAAACAGACTGGAGGATCGTCTGAAAACGTATTCCTCTTTAATCTGAAGCGTGTGACCTGGTTTGAGTTTTATTTTCCCTCGACTGGATGTCTGATATGATCTCAGGCCGTCAGTAGGTGGATCCTCTTTACTTATTTTATTAAGTTTGCACAACAAACTCTTATTTTGTAGGTCAGTATGAACGCAGGATGTTGGAAGGTCTTCATGAGGTCACATGACTCGCCTCCGCAGACATCACAGATCTGATCTGAGGTCGAACCGCCTCAGACCGAAACAGGATTAAACCGATAACGAGGATTAAACCTGTTTAATGTTTGTGTGGTGGTTTTAATCTGACCTCAGATCAGCCGACTGCAGAGATTATACATCCTAATGTCATCTCCTGTATTTGGACACGTGTTTATTATTCCGGGGGTGAAGAGTTACTCAATAGATTTTGTTAATGCACTGTACTTCTCTATTTTGAGCATTTTTAATACCATTTCTAACAATAATAATCTTTATTTTTCATCTTCCTAACGTTAACTGGCCGTCGTTGATAATTTGGGCATATTTTGTCCAGATTTCCTGTTTTTAAAGGTGAAGTCGATGAGTCTGGAGAAAGATTTACGGTATGTAAACTCACCGACCGAACAAATAGATACCTGCCACCTCCTGTCTGTGCTCCTTCAGAAGCTCCGCCCCCTACGTTAATGGAGGCATATTACCAAGGCAACTACCAATTAACTTGGTAAATATGCAACGTAAACTAGCAAAAACAAAACATATTACAGAAATCTGGTCCAAACAAAAAAACTCCAGTGTAACCACCAAAACAAATACTAATAACAATTAAGGAAACAAATTCATACTAAACTTTTACGTTCCTTCATTTGATGCCTCGGCATGAAGTCCAGTCATCCCGTTCTTGTGAGCGTGATATCTCAAGAATGCCTTCAGGGATTCTTTTTCAAACTGGGCACGAACATTCACTTGATACCAAGAATGAACCTACTAGATTTTGGTTGGCAAAGGTCAAAGGTCAAGGTCACTGTGACCTCAGTGCTACATATTCATGTGAACGTGATATCTCAGGAACGCCTGGATGGAATTTCTTCCAATGTGACACAATCGTTCACTCGGCTTCAAGAATGAACTGATTAGAGTTTGGTGGTCAAAGGTCAAAGTTCAAGTTCACCGCGACCTCATGTCCCTCTCATTTGTCTGTCCTGTTCTCATGAACGCAATATCTCAAGAACTCTTTGAGGAGATTTCTTTGAACTTGGCAAAAACATTCACTTGGTACCAACGATGAACTGATAAAGTTTTGGTGGTCAAAGGTCAAAGGTCAAAGTCACTGTCGCGTCACATTTGCTTGGCACGTGAACGTGATATTTCAGGAACACCTGGAGGGAATTTCTTCAAATTTGTCATAAATGTTCACTTTAACTTTCTGCTTCAGTTTGTCTACTTCCATAGAAAAGACTGTGACCACAGCAGTTTGTCCATCTCTGCTCTGGTTGTGGTGACTCAGCTACAAATCTGTGCGTGCAGCTGATGTGCAGATATCCATTTTACGACAGTGAGCTCCCGACATGACTTTCTGGCTGTGATGTGACAGGATGTGGACGTGGGTTTTATCTCTCCGGGTGTTTTCTGCAGCTCTAATTATGACTCTGGTTATAACTGTGTTTGATGGGTTTGAAGCCTTCTTCACACTCCATCACCATTAATCTGCAGCACAGTTAAAGACAGGAAGGCCACAGTCTGGTCATGAGATAGAAAATAGAATGAAATAGTGAAACAAAAACTTATGTTGTGGTTTATATCTCATTGCAGTTATTAGCTGAATCTAAAAATAACTCCCACCCAAGTGACAGCCAGCAGTGATGTCATCATCCATCAGTGATGTCATCGCTGCTTTGTAAACGTCATGAATCCTCCAGTTCAGATTCTGTCCGTCACCATCTTGCTAGTTCGGAGCGGTTTGGAGCAGGAAGTGACCATATTTGGACGGGCTGGGGGAGGAGCCAGAGGTGGATCTGACCGATCTGATCGGAAACCTGACGATACTACGCCCCGCCCACCGATAGCTGTAACCTGACTGCGCCACAGGCCTGTCAATCAAACAGACACGCCCCCAAAAACAGGTCTTCTTGAATCTTCTTTTCTAATGAATGAGGGATTATTTTCAGATGGACCTCCAGAAAACTAAGAAGAAGGAGTGACTTTAGCTAACAACACCGAGATAACTGATGGACACATTTTATTCACTTTGGATTTGATGGTTTTGGTTTTGATTGTCAAAGGTCAACGTCAGTATGACCTCTTGTTCGTCCGATCCGTTTGTCCTGTTCTTGTAGTTGTGTATGAACCCTCCAGGTTTTGGAATTGATCTTTTTTTGCAGCAACACTTGTATGAGTTTGGACAGATATGCTTGTAAACTACAACTTGACTGGTTGGTGGAGGCGTACAACAGCTCGGCAGTCATTCTAGTTTGAAAATGTTTCAGGTTTTACCATAAAAAAAAAAAAATTAAAAAAAAAGATTTAGAGATGAAATAAACACCTAAAAAGACAAAAACAGAAATGAAAAGTTTTTGAGTTAATGTGACGTCCTCCACAATGACTGGGCTCAGGTGGAGCCCAGGACGGCCTGCCTGCTGCACTTAAGCCTTATAATAGCAGGAAAATCTTGAATGTAATGAAATCGTCCACTTTTTATTGTTGTCATTAGTTTGTCTGACATCATACCATTTAAGGAACCTTTGAATGTCCGTCTCATTCAAATTTGCTGAACTAAGATGTAATTAGACGTTGTTGGACTCACGTATTCAAACGTCTCTTCAGTCACCTGCTCGGTCTGAGAGGAAGAAAACCAAATCCCAGTCCCGTTCCTTCCAGAACACCTCTGAACCAGGATGGAGACACTCGTCCTCACACTGCTCGTTCTTACAAGTGCTCGCTGTCTGTCTGCAAAACATGTTTTTATCGGAGACAGAATGTCCTGGTTTGAAGCTCAGGAGTACTGCAGGAAGTACCACACTGACCTTTCACCCCTCAGCACCAAGCTGGAGAAAGACGTGTTCACAAACTCTGAGATTGGGAACAAAATAGGATGGATCGGTCTCTACTGGGTTGGAGATGGATGGAGATGGTCAGGAGGAGACAATGCTACCTACACCTTCTGGCATAATCAGAAGCTGTTTTATACACATGTATTATGGTACACGAATGGATGGTATAAAAACCCTCCCTCCAATCGCCTAAACTTCTTCTGCTTGAACCTGGTGGTGGTGGAGGAGGAGAAGTCCTGGGAGGAGGCTCTGGAGCACTGCAGAGAGAACCACAAGGACTTCACCAGTCTGCTCTCCAAGACCGAGACCCTTCTGGCCCTGACGGAGATCCAGCACCAGCGCATCACTGACCGGGTGTGGATCGGCCTGCGCTTCCTGGTGGACAGCTGGATCTGGGTGAACGGAGACCCTCTGGAGTACGAGGGCTGGTCCCAGGAAGGACATCAGGACCAACAGTGTCCAGTGTGGAACCGCTGTGGAGCTCTCACCAAAGAGGGACTGTGGGAGAACCGGGACTGCAGAGAGAGACTCAACTTCATCTGTGTCTGAGTGACGGAACAAGAAGTTGTAAAATCAGTAGAAATGCTTGCAGAGTTCGAATAGATTTTCAGTTTTAGCTCGTTTTTCATATCAGTAGTAAAGAATGTTATAGCTTGTTTTGGGTTTTTTATTTCAAAAGAATCTCTGAACTGAAGACGTTCATGATTAATAACAGAATTGTTCTGAAACCCTCAGAAAAATAACCCCAAAAAACAGCACAAGAACCAACATCAAATGTCATAAAACTCATTAAATATGGACCAGAACTGGTGAAAAAAAAACAAATCTGCAGATCCATATTTCCACCGATTTATTTTCCAAATGTTTATAAAAACTTAAACACATTATATCAGTAATAATTTACCTGTTTATGTCAAGCTATCAATATGAGTGTGTGTGTGAAGCAGCAATCGTTTCCATTTTCCCTTCACTCTTTCTAGAGGACATAAATATTCTGTTAACCGGTGGTGGTTTTTATTTGAAGATATAATCTAAGCTAATATTTATTCATGTTTGCAGAGGATGTTTTTGAAATGTCAACAATATGTGTATACAGTGAACCCTCGTTTTTCGCGGGGGTTACGTTCTAAATAGAAACCGTGATAGGCGAAATCCGTGAAGTAGGAACCTTTATTTTACAATTGAAATAGATAGAACTGGACATTAAATATATCTACGTTACATATAGTCGTAATGTGATTTCAATGCACGATGCAAATCCGTGAAGCAGCGAGACCGTGAAAGGTGAACCGCGTTATAGCGAGGGTTCACTGTATATTCTTTTAAAATACTATTTGCCTGATATTACGTCCTGCCAGGCGGCAGTCACATCTCGTCTTACGACGCCATCAGAGGGCAGGTGTAGCTGTAAGTCTCAAGGGTTAGGAGACAATAAATCACATCAATATCTGATTTGTAGACCAAAGTCTGTTGAACCAAACCTCTTTCTTCTCGCCTCTAAGTTACAAATGTTGGTCTGTAAATCCAAACTAAAATATCTCAGCAACTTATGGACAATCTGGTCAAGAATTTCCCAAATTCTTCTTCAGCTGTGACATTTTATTGTCAGTTAAATATGTGTATATGTGCTACTCATCATGCTATTGATCATTTTACTGGTTTTTGTGTGAGCCTGAAGTGATGTGATGTGCTTTTCTGATGCCATGTACCAGATCTTTCTTGAAATTCAATAAAACATCTAGTGGAAAAAAATAAAATATTTGCTTATTGCTTGGAGGTTGTGTGTCTTCGCTAACTACTCAAGTTGTTGTGATGGTGCAACGTCATATTTAAACCGATCCCTCCGGAGTCCCTACAGGTATTTAACAAAGTAAAACAGCAGTTTTATAGTCTGGCAGCCTTATTTGAATTATATAAGACTGGATTTATAGGCTTTTGTTCTACTAGCAACCTCCTGACCATGAATGTTTCTTACCTGTGATAAATTGATCCCATGGACTGTTTCCTGTGGTGGGTCCAAGTCCATACCGGCCCCGACACACTCCCCCCGTTGGTGCGTTGGTGTGGAGGGTCGGCCACATTAAGTTCATCTGAGTCTAATTCAATCTTTTTACCCAATTTGAAGAAATTTCCTGGAGGTGTTCCTGAGATGTTGCGTTCACCAAACTGGAATGGGCCAATAAAACAAATAGGAGGCCATAATGACAATGACCTTTGACCTGTGATCACCAAAATCTATTCACCTCAACCAGGAGTCAAAGTGAACATTTGTACCAAATTGGAAGAAGGTCCCTCATAGTGATCCTGAGATATCGTGTTCACAGGAACAATATCTAATATGTTCTTTTAAATACTCTAAATTTACATTATAAAAGTCAAAGTTCAAACAATTGGTGAGAGGTCACCATGGAAACCAGTTCCAGAAAGAGATAAATGACATTAGATTAACATTTAAAAGTGGACGAAAGTGAAATAAAATAAAGTAGTTTCGCCAAAGTGAGGTAAATTCGCAAAGACAACTCATCGCCTTGGCAGGTGTTTCTTGGACTGGTTACTATAAAAGGTTGCTCTGAAATGTGTTGTTTTATCCAATCATCAACCATCAGTGATGTCATCATCCATCAGTGATGTCATCATCCATCAGTGATGTCATCGTTGGTTTGTGAACGTTATGAATCCTCCAGTTCAGATTCTGTCCGTCACCATCTTTGCTAGTTCGGAGCAGTTTGGAGCAGGAAGTGACCATATTTGGACGAGCTGGGGGAGGAGCCAGAAGTGGATCTGACCGATCTGATTGGAAACCTGACAATACTACGTCCCGCCCACTGATAGCTGTAACCTGACTGCACCACAGGCCTGTCAATCAAACAGACACGCCCTCAAAAACAGGTCTTTTTGAAGTTTATTTTCTAATTAATGAAAATATTCAAAGGAGCGTGAAAGTATTAAAAACTTACAGGAACAGAAAGCTGATTGTGAGTTACTATTAGTGAATACTTTTTTTCCTTTCACTTCTAACACTGAAAACATTAAACTTGAGATTATGAACATTTTACCTACAATAAAAGAAAAAAGATCATATTTTGCTCAAAATCAAATGGAGTTTGAAGAAGCACATTTACCTGTTTCAAAAGGTGTTTCTCTGTTTTCTGAGGATCGTTTTGTACATTTACAGTGTTGAGCAGGTGCCGTGCGGCTGCAGGTAACCAGGTGAGACGGTCTGAAGTCACTGATGTTGTGTTGTTTCACCACTTTGAGGGTTTTCATTGGATCATTTCCAGGAAACTGAATCTTTATGCAAGAAGTTACACAACAGAGCGAGGAGGAAGGACAGGATGAATCGGAGAGGAGTGGAGGGTGGGTGGGGAGGGTGAGGAGGGTGAGGAGGCCCTGCTCTCTTTGTGGCTCCCACAGAACCATCTCCAATTACAGGACAAAGGCGACTCATTCAGGCCCGCAGCTCCAACACTGCAGCTTTGCATGTCTAATGAGCGCTCTTCTGAATGCTAAGAGGACCCCTGGGTACCGCGGAGGGCCTCAGCACCCACCGACCCACCACCCGGCCTGTACCCCTCTGCAGCGGGACATCCGGGCCGGGCCGCTTCCCTCTGGACACGCCGGCCCGGTTCGTTTCCACGGCAGAGGAGACGAAAAACAACAACAACAACAACAACAACAACAAAAAGCAGTGAAATAAAGTTTATTTTTACTGCATTCAAAGTGAAGAACATCAGTGGCTGCTGATGCTGCTGGCAACGCAGTGGGTGGGGCTTGGAGGGGCTCCAGGTGAAGGCGGAGCTCCAGATTACCTCGAATAATAAACCACACAAGCTTTTAGACATAAGAGCCGAGCCGGCAGCTCTCAGAGAAATGCAACATAAATAAAAATGAGTGCAGTCGGTAGTGAAGGCACTTAAGAGCTGGAGGCACTTTACGTTTTCCTCGAATGCATCGGAAGGTCAGAGGTGACGCAGCAAAACCATCCACAGCTGTTTGTAGATCAAACATTTTATTAAATAAGATGCTTTCTGTGTGTTTGGATGTTTCCGGTCGTCATCATATCGCTCTGAAAAGTCCCCAAAACGGTGGATGAAGGCGTCCCTCAGGGATCCATCTCAGATCTACTGCTTTTCATACTAATACTGCTTATTTTGCAGCTCAGCAATGTGTCACGATGTACATTTTGATGCTAATATTAGCATCAGGTGTGCTAATGGGCCACTACAAACTAACCAGGCTTCCTCCCTTTTCTCAGCTTCAGCAGCAGGACACACTGTTTACCGTCGACCTTAAAAAAACAGATGATACGATGGAGAGGTCACCCAGCGAAGTGCTTCCTCTCACATGTTTGTTGTGAACACTGAAGGCCGAACTCCTCACAGATTGTCTGTATTTTATTTTGAGTTTGTGAATCTCCATGAGGTAAATCTGACTCATGAATCTGAAGAAAATGTCCTCATTGTACAAAATGTTCTCACACTGCAGAAAAAAATTCCTTAGAAACATGTCCACGAAACAAGACTTAAGATCAGGACCACGACAAAACAGAAAAGAAAACCAGGACCAGTACAAGGACCAAGACCTAGAAGAGACCAAAATGGGACCAAGACCACAATGAAAACCAGAACAAAGAGAGGTGATGGGGAAATAAAGAAAACCAGGACCAGCATCAGGACTACAGCCAAGACCAAGAAGGGACCACAATGAGATCAGGACCACAACTAAAAACAGATGCAGTGTTGGGTTGTTACAGAGCCAAGACCAGGACTGGGACCAGGACCAGGACCAGGACCAGGATGAGGACCAGGACCAGATAACCTCAACCTAATTTTAACCAAACTTTAAAGGGGTAAAAAGTCTTTACCGGGAAACAAGATTCAACTTTCTGAGTCGCCATGCTTTCTCGTCATCATGTTAACAACAGGAGCATCGATCACCCCCCCCCCCACCCACCCTCCCCACCCACCCACAAGCCGCCCCCACCCTCCCTTCTGAGGGCAGCGATGGCGAGCTGCCACATTCCTCACCGCCGGGGAAACAACGAATCACATCACAGGAAGTCAGAGAGGAAGAAGCTGGCTAATGCTTTCCTGTTAAACACTAAAACACACACACACACACACACACACACACACACACACACACACACACACACACACACACACACACACACACACACACACACACACACACACACACACACACATACACACAAATACATACACACACACTAAAACACACACATACATACACACACTCAGCCAGTCCAAACCATAATTACAGGCTGCAGATGTTCAGCAGTTAAAGTTTCACTGCAGCAGAATGTTAAGAGACCCAACAGGACCAGAACTGAGACCAGAATGAAGATGCAGACAAAGACCAGGACCAGGTCCAGGACCAGGGCCAGGTCCAGGTCCAGGTCCAGGTCCAGGGCCAGGGCCAGGGCCAGAGCCAGGTCCAGGGCCAGGACCAGGTCCAGGACCACAGACTGGACCAAGACAGAACTGAGACAAACACTGGGATCAAGACCAATAGGGGGGAGGGGGAGTAGGACTAGAACCAGGACCAGGATAGAAATAAAAGAAATGACATAAAACCGGGTCCTGTTACTGTACACTGGTTCAGAACCTGGACCAGGACCTCTGTAGTGCTTTATGTTACTCTTCACAAACCTAAACTAAACCAGTTTTAGACCAGAACCAGTACTTGCTCTGAGTTCACAGCTGATGTTTTTTTTTTTATATATCTGCATCACTTCATCACGTCTGCTCGTCTCTCAGAAAAAACTCCAGCTGGCAGGTTTTTCTTAAAATTGCAGAATTTTTGAATGGACTTCTGTTGGTTTGGACTCTGCGACAGTTCGGCAGCAGTTAAAGTTGTTTCTCTCTCCGAGTGTCTTTTTTTCTTTCTTTCTTACTTCGAGAGGATTTTCTGTTCTTAAGTTTTCAGAGTGGTTCTGCCGCTCGGTTCCTTCCGTTTCCCTCCAGCCGTCGTCATGGTGACGCTCAGCTATGCAGAGCCTGAATACAGTCAGCGGGTCCGAGGAAAGAGGCCTTTGTTACCCACAACCCCCATTACCTCCTCCTCCTCCCCCCCGTCCTCCCCTTCGACACTTTCTGTTCATCTCAGCTCCGTTTTCAGCAAACTAGAAACCAACGTGGACGGGTCACATGTCCAACAGCAGTATGGACCCAGTACGGTCCCAGGGAATATATGATAGCGTCGGTACAATCCCAGTAAAGTCCCAGTAAACGTCATTTTCCAATATACTTTTATATCACTGGGATCATACTGGGAATGTGTAGAAGTTCTACTGGCAGGAAAGTGGGAAGAAAGTGGAAATATATCGATAATGTGTCGGTAGTATAGTGGAAGAACTGGGATTAATGGTCAGGGATTATATGGAGAATATAACTGGACATACAATGGGAAAGTACCAGGAACATAACAGGACCATATTTGGTTCACACTGGGAAGCTATTGAAGTGATACAGGTGTCATACTGTCATCAAAATGAGAGTTTAATGTGGATATATATATCAAATATATTGGGATTGAAGAGGGAACACTCGGGAGTTTTTTGTGATGGTTTTGATGAATAATGTTTGATTTTTCGGCGGCTTTTGTGGAGTTTTAAATGAGTTTTTTGTGGTAAAATTGCAGGAATGAACTCAAAGTAATAAAAAGTGTGTAAAAGTGACAAATCTTTCCAGAACAGATCATCTGTGACTGGAATATAGAAACAACAGACATCTGCTGTCAAAATAAGAGCTTGAGATGCTTTTTCAACACTAAAACAAAGTCCAGTCTCTTCCAGCTAGAAGTGGAGAAAACTCATTTATCATGTTCATCATAAGACCACATTTCCCACAAACCCCATCACTTCCTGTTGTTGCGGTTAGCAGGACTTTGTTTTGATGGTGAGAGGAGAGGGGGGGCGGAGCCTTGACGTTTGGAAATGAATACTTAGTTTTGGTAATAAAGTCAGTTTTGTTTGGAAAGGCGACGTCATGCCGTATTACTTCCAGCTGAGCTTCTGTTGACGACATTTTTTGCAGAAAAATTGCAGGAATTTTGCAAAATTGCGAACTCCTGCAAATATTGTGAAGACATCAATCGGCAGGTACTATTCTCAATATAAAACAGTATTGTTCCCATAGCAACAAGTTCTCATTCAGAGGGTGTCAAATACTAACGTTTTATCGAAGCACATTTCATCTCGTGTGGACGCTTTAAGTATTTTAAGTTTAGGCACCAAAACTGGCGTGGTATGATTACATTCCCAGTATTCTTCGTATGATTTAACTTTCCCTCCACTTCCAGAATAATACCATACCATAATACCATAATACCATAATACCAAAATTGCAATGTATTCCCATATTTCCCAATATATTATAAATTAGGTGAAAATATCTCTTTTGTTTGCAGTATTTCCGGTACATCACGGTTATTTCTCCAGCGTTCCCAGTTTGGACTCCTATTTTTCCTCAGAGGTGGCCTCGACCCCACCGTTACCACAGTTACAGGCAGCGGTTAAAAGCAGTTCCAGTACGACCAGTTGACATGCGGGTCTGAAACAATGGAGCCGCCTGGACAGGAAGTGAGGTCGCAGCACAGACATCCCACAGAGCTGATCCCACAATGCACCTCTCTGAGCCGGTGCCACTGTGTTTCTTGGTATTAAATATTTTTAAAAAACGTCATCAGTCCTCAGAGGTGTTCGGCTTTAATGATGTCATTGCATCCTGTGGTGATGTAACTTCCTGTCCTGAAGCATGACCACATGAAGGTTGTAATTTCTGAAATTTTAACCTTCGACATCAAAAGGATTCAACACCTGTCCAAGCATGACACCAGCTCTACGAAGAAATCAAAGAAATCTCCATGTTTACACAATGATTACCATGAAGGTCACCACCAAGGTTACCACCAAGGCTACCACCAAGAATACCACCAAGGTTACCACCAAGAATACCACCAAGGCTACCACCAAGGTTACCACCAAGGCTACCACCAAGAATACCACCAAGGTTACCACCAAGAATACCACCAAGGCTACCACCAAGAATACCACCAAGGTTACCACCAAGAATACCACCAAGGCTACCACCAAGAATACCACCAAGGTTACCACCAAGGTTACCACCAAGGTTACCACCAAGAATACCACCAAGAATACCACCAAGGTTACCACCAAGGTTACCACCAAGAATACCACCAAGGTTACCACCAAGAATACCACCAAGGCTACCACCAAGAATACCACCAAGGCTACCACCAAGAATACCACCAAGGTTACCACCAAGAATACCACCAAGGCTACCACCAAGAATACCACCAAGGTTACCACCAAGGTTACCACCAAGAATACCACCAAGAATACCACCAAGGTTACCACCAAGAATACCACCAAGGTTACCCCCAAGGTTACCACCTAGAATACCACCAAGGTTACCACCAAGAATACCACCAAGGCTACCACCAAGAATACCACCAAGGTTACCACCAAGGCTACCACCAAGAATACCACCAAAGTTACCACCAAGAATACCACCAAGGTTACCACCAAGGTTACCACCAAGAATACCACCAAGGTTACCACCAAGGTTACCACCAAGAATACCACCAAGGTTACCACCAAGAATACCACCAAGAATACCACCAAGAATACCACCAAGGTTACCACCAAGAATACCACCAAGGTTACCCCCAAGGTTACCACCTAGAATACCACCAAGGTTACCACCAAGAATACCACCAAGGCTACCACCAAGAATACCACCAAGGCTACCACCAAGAATACCACCAAGGTTACCACCAAGAATACTACCAAGGTTACCACCAAGAATACCACCAAGAATACTACCAAGGTTACCACCAGGGTTACCACCAAGGTTACCACCAAGAATACCACCAAGGTTACCACCAAGGTTACCACCTAGAATACCACCAAGGTTACCACCAAGAATACCACCAAGGCTACCACCAAGAATACCACCAAGGCTACCACCAAGAATACCACCAAGGTTACCACCAAGAATACTACCAAGGTTACCACCAAGGTTACCACCAAGAATACTACCAAGGTTACCACCAAGGTTACCACCAAGAATACCACCAAGGTTACCACCAAGGTTACCACCAAGAATACCACCAAGGTTACCACCAAGGTTACCACCAAGGCTACCACCAAGAATACCACCAAGAATACCACCAAGAATACTACCAAGGTTACCACCAAGGTTACCACCAAGAATACCACCAAGGTTACCACCAAGGTTACCACCAAGGCTACCACCAAGAATACCACCAAGAATACCACCAAGAATACTACCAAGGTTACCACCAAGGTTACCACCAAGAATACCACCAAGGTTACCACCAAGGTTACCACCAAGAATACCACCAAGGTTACCACCAAGAATACTACCAAGGTTACCACCAAGGTTACCACCAAGAATACCACCAAGGTTACCACCAAGAATACCACCAAGGTTACCACCAAGAATACCACCAAGGTTACCACCAAGGTTACCACCAAGAATACCACCAAGGTTACCACCAAGAATACCACCAAGGTTACCACCAAGGTTACCACCAAGGCTACCACCAAGAATACCACCAAGAATACCACCAAGAATACCACCAAGGTTACCACCAAGAATACTGTGACGGTTATTGTTCTATGACGGTACCCCCCCCTTACACACACACACACACACACACACACACACACACACACACACACACACACACACACACACACACACACACACACACACACACACACACACACACACACACACACACACACACACACACACACACACACACACACACAGTTGTCTTGTCTTAACATCCACCTGCAGTACAGGAAAAAAGCTGAAGCCCCTCCCCCATGCTGACATCATGCTGACTTGATGGAGGTCAGAGGTCACAGAGTCAATATGGAGCCTGCAGGGGGTCAGATGGTTGTTTCCCTTTCAGCAAACAAAACAACTGTTTATTTTTTATATAAATATATATTATAATGTTCTTAACTGTTAATCCAACAGAAACAAGAGTTTTTAATAGTTAAGTTACTCTTTTATTTGACATCGTACTCTCGATGTTCTTTTGTGTCCATCTATTTTTATTTATTCACAAAACTCTTTTTACTGAATATAAACAAGTATTTCTGCAAGATTTATATTAAAACGTCGTTAATACATTATTTTAGTTTTATTCTTATTGACATATTGGGTTTGTATCGATTCTATGGTTTATAAGTTTTGCTTTTAAGAGAATAAATAAATGTCCAAATGACAATGGTGGTTGATTTTCCACCTCGTGGATCTTTAAAAGTCTTTAAATTAGATTTTTGAAATTGAAAGCAGTAAAATATCTTAAAAAATATTATTTTCAATCTTAAAGTAATATTTTAGCTTAATTATTTCTTTATAACTTGTTTTACATATTTGTATTGTTCTCCTTCAGGATTTCAACCAAACTGCATATTTAGCTGCTAATTAGTCCAGTAAGGTTTTATATGAGGAGAATATGTAGATTATTGTTTCAGGTATTGACACAAAACAGAGTTTCTTGTATCAAACATTTTAATTATTATATTTAATGTGTGGAAACATTGTTGTTGTTCATTTAAAACATCCTGATTTCTATTCATTCTGTTGAGAAAAAGGTTTTAAATTTGTTTTGTAGGTTTAAATCAGATTTTTAAAGTGTGCAGACACTAAAATAAAAAATTGGAACGATGCACATATTCATCTGATCTGTTTTAATAATAATCTCAGTTTTACCTGCTGAAACTCAAGAATAAAACATTGAAACCTTTATTTTATTGAGAGAAACTAAATGATATTTGACAGCAGAGAGTTTGTTTTTAATATGAATCAGTGTGACTGAGCTGAAGAATAACGGAGCGGTACTGTGATGAGAGGATCTGGAGGAGGGCAGCATCTTCATCCCACCATCCTCTTCCTCAGTGTGTTTCGGTGTGTGTGTGTGTGTGTGTGTGTGTGTGTGTGTGTGTGTGTGTGTGTGTGTGTGTGTGTGTGTGTGTGTGTGTGTGTGTGTGTGTGTGTATGTGTGTGTGTGTGTATGTGTGTGTGTGTGTGTGTGTGTGTGTGTGTGTGTGTGTGTGTGTGTGTGTGTGTGTGTGTGTATGTGTGTGTGTGTGCTTCACTCTGCTGTCGGACTGTTTCTCTCCGGACTCCGACTGAAGGTAGAAAAATAAAAAACACTTTTAACGCCGTGAAAACGCGGTTCCGTCGTCGCGAGTCGTTAAATCTGAAACTTCAGTAGAAACTCGGTAAAAAAAAAGAAGAAGAAAAAAAAAAAAGAGTGTTTGAGTGGAAAATCAAATCGGAGTTGAGCGTCGTGAAGTCGGCTTGAGGAGCAGAAAGAAAAGCGGAGCTGCGTTCAGCTGAACTCAGGTCAGTGTGATGAGATCTATCAGATTCACATGGAGGATTAAAAAGAATTTAAAAAAAAACAGGAGTTAGTTTTTACTGAAGCTTTTTTTAAAAAGGCAGCGATGACGTCATAAATTATTCCAGAAAATAAAACTTTAGGAAATTACGGGAGAAGAGACAGAAAACGCCTTAAAAACCCGCGAATATCTCCTGGATGTGTGATAATAAAACTTTAAAGAGATGAAATTAGATCCTGAAGATGTTAAAGATTTCAGCTGCGTTTTCATCTTTAACCTATAAAACACCTTCACGTGTAAAATCCACATTAGTGTTTGATTTAAAATCCATTTCTCGGCTTTAAAAGTTGTTTTTAAGGATGTTTGATCACAAATGAGCTGATTAGAGACTTTAGAAAAAAGGATTTGAGTGAATTTAAGGGTGAAGTTAGCAGATAAACTGAGTTTATGGATTCTTCAGCTGGTTTGTTCGTGCTGCTGTTTTCCTGTTTTAACTGTAAAAAGGACTAAAAGTATAAAGTTGAGGTTATAAAGAAAAAAAAAAGGATGTTTAGTCACTGAGAAGCTGAGATCAGTTTGCTGTTTGTAGTTTTACTGAAGCTTTGATTCTACAGAAGATCAAAGACGCCAAAAATAACAAAACTGAATTTAATTTAAACTATAATCACTTCTCGTTTGTGCAATTATTGTCGTAACTGAACGAAAAATACGTTAAAATGACATTTTTTCATGTTTTTTTTCTTTCTTTGTTTTGATAGACGTGATTTTTTTTATTCCACATAAAAGTTTACGTGAAGCTACTTCACGGTTTCATTTAAGGTGTTTTACATTTGATTTAGTCCTTTAAAAACAGGACTCTTAATAACCTCTTTGTGTTCTTCATCTCTAAACTGTGAAGTAAACGAATCATTTTAGATTAAAGAGACGTTTCCAGGTTAAAAGGTGTTTTTAAAGCTTCGTCCACTAACGAGCTGATCAGGAACCAGTTGGATGAATCTTCAGCAGGTTATTAACTCCTCCCTGAATTTAAAGAAGATTTCAACCGTTTTGTTTCCCTCTTAAACAACATTTCTAAACGAACAGACTGAGTTTAAAGAGTTGGACGTGTTTGAACGTGTGAGGTGAATCTGAAAGATGTTTCAGAAGCTTCAGTTAAGCTTTTAGTCGACTAAACGTATAAATGTACAGTTTAAGGACTCTTAATCTGCAGCGCAGACATGCAGACTGATTTTAAAGTGTTAATTAGAGACTTTGAAACGTGGCTTCTGTTCTTCGGTCCGACTGCCAGAGGAGATGAAAGCTTTTTAAAGGTTTAAAGGACGTCTTTATCCGACGGTTAACGGTTTTCCTGCGTCTCCCTGCAGGACCATGTCTCCGTCCAGCAGCAGGACTCCCTCCGCCTCCTCTTCAGGGTTTCCACCTGACATGAAGGACTGAGAGTTTGACGACGCGGCGCCCCCTGCTGGACTCCTGCTGCAGCTGCAGGCCATGGCTGAGCCCAGCTACTCCGACCTGATCGCCCAACACTACAACTACACCGGCAAGTTCCGCAAGACGCAGCAGGACTCGGGTCTGAAGGCCGACTCGGTGGTCTTCATCATCGTGTGCTGCTTCATCATCCTGGAGAACATCCTGGTCCTGACCACCATCTGGAGGACCAAGAAGTTCCACAAGCCCATGTATTACTTCATCGGGAACCTGGCGCTGTCCGACCTGCTGGCCGGCGTCGTGTACACCGCCAACATCCTGCTGTCGGGCGCCAACACCTACAAGCTGACGCCCACGCAGTGGTTCTTCCGGGAGGGCAGCATGTTCGTGGCGCTGGCGGCGTCCGTGTTCAGCCTGCTGGCCATCGCCATCGAGCGCCACCTCACCATGCTGAAGATGAAGCTGCACAACAACGGCAACACGTGCCGCGTGTTCCTGCTCATCAGCACGGTGTGGATGATCGCGGCGGTGCTGGGCGGGCTGCCGGTGATGGGCTGGAACTGCATCCAGAGCATGACGCGCTGCTCCACCGTGCTGCCGCTCTACCACAAGACCTACATCCTGTTCTGCACCACCGTCTTCAGCATCATCCTCATGGCCATCGTGGTGCTCTACGCCCGCATCTACGCGCTGGTGCGCGCGCGCAGCCGCAAGCTCGTCTTCCGCAAAGTGTCCAACGGCCGCGGCAACGCCGGCGCCAACAGCAAGAGCTCGGAGAAGTCGATGGCGCTGCTGAAGACCGTCATCATCGTGCTGAGCTGCTTCATCGCCTGCTGGGCGCCGCTCTTCATCCTGCTGCTGCTGGACGTCGCCTGCGAGACGCTCGGCTGCCCGATCCTCTACAAGGCCGAGTGGTTCCTGGCGCTCGCCGTCCTCAACTCCGCCATGAACCCGCTCATCTACACGCTGACCAGCAACGAGATGCGCCGCGCCTTCATCAAGACGCTGCTCTGCTGCACGTCCTGCGTCCGGCCGCGGTCCAAGTTCACGGGGCCCATCGTGGGGGCGGAGTTCAGCCGCAGCAAGTCCGATAACTCCTCCCACCCCAACAAGGAGGAGGCGGAGTACTCGCCGAGGGAGACGACGAGGGAGGCGGTGTCGTCGGGGAACGTCACCTCGTCGTCCTAAACGTCCGGCCGCGACGGAGCGGAGAGGTGAACGAACCTTCGGACCGATCGGCGCTCACGGAGACTTTTAAACGGGTCGAACGGGGACGGCGAGGTCAGAGGACGTCCGCACTCTGTATGCAGCTCACAACCTTCGGTCCGAGCCGGCACGCCACCTGCAGGAGGATCGCACGGTTCACCGCCCGGGGATCGGTCGGGAACCGGGTCAGACCGGAACCTGGAGTCCCTGGAAAAATAAAAACACACCAGACCGGACAGTTAAAGCATCACGAAGGTTCTTTATTGACGCCACGGAGGTCGATTTTACCGAGTAAAAGTTCTGAGCTTCATAGAAAGTGTTTATTGATCCTCGTAGAAGAGTCCGACTCTAAACTCACCCTCTAAGAACAACTAGAACGAGTAGCGCTTAAAACACACGGCTGGCCAATATTTAAGAAATGCAGATTAATTCGTGGTTTTCTTTCCCTCCACTTTCCTTTAAAAAAAAAATTAAAAAATTCACCCACACGTGAATTCAGAGTTCAGCTGCTCGACGTCCGGAGTTAAAAACATGAACTCTGAATTCATGGATTCTTTGATGTGACATTTTTTTTGTAAAAAAAAAGTTAACTGTGTAAAAGTTGTAGAAGCTGTCGGTCAGAATGTATTTTCTACTTCCTGTTTGTGTTGTTGTCCGTAGCGACGTCAGTGTAGTCGAATTAATTTATATTTGATCGCAAGAAGAGAAAAAAAAAACAATTTTGTTTGTCAGAAGAATGAAAAGATGTCTTTTTTTTTGTTCTTTGCGGGTTTGTTCAGAATCTACGGAAGCCCAATCCGACCAAAAATAAATCCACAGGCAAAATTAATACATGCGAAACAAGTACAATTTTAAAAACCAAAAATATTAAATCTATATTGTTTCTCAAAAGTGAAAGTTTATTCTTGAAGGTGGACGAAGCCGTCATGAAAAACAATCTTCCCGTGAGGTCTGTTTAGTAACTCTACTGGAGCTTTTGATCCCGTCACATGATCTTCATCAGCAGTCGACGCGGATCAGAAAAAAAAAGAAGAAAATTTTAACTCCGAAACCTCAAAGAGAAATTTCACATTTTAAGCGTCATCGTCGTGATATTTAATATTTTGGCACGATTGGGTTTCCGTAGAGATTTGGATTCTGTCACCATGGTTACCAGTCCCTTCTCAACTTCCTCTCATCCTCTATCGGGAGCTGATCGATTAATCAATTAATTCCTTGTTACGGTCCAGCCTGAACTCCGTCTGCACTGTTTAACTCTCAATGTTTGTTTGTTTGTTTGTTTGTTTGTTTGTTTGTTTCGTAGCACTTAATAAAGACAGAAATAGAAACACAGTTTGTGTTTGAAAGAATCTGAAAAGCTGCAAAAGAAAAAAATCAGGCAACTCATAACAACAGATGTCACAATTAAAATTTTAAAAGAAGTTCAAATATTAAACAGTAAAAAACAGCAATTTGCTTTTAAAGGAAATTCACACGTTTCACAGCTGAAACATTTAAAGAAGTTTTAGTGTTTAAACGATGAATTTTTGTGCTGTAATAAAAGCAATGAAGTCTAAATAACTTAAAAAGTAAACATTACTTCAAAAAAAAATTAAATAAAAAGACCAAAAGTAAGACATTAAAGTCAACATTTTTAGATATCAAAGAAGAAATTTGTACGTGAAGCTAAAGCGTCCAAAAATAAACTGAAGTGGAAATTAAAAATAAATGACAAATTTCATGTTTTCATCAAGTTTTGCTATTTTAAGCTTTTAGCAACAAATCTTTAAAAACAATTTTTTTTTGTGTCCACGATTATTTTTTTTAACCATTTATTTTTGAATTTTTGCTCCATATTGTCACTATTCATCTACTTTTAGTATTTTTAAAGAATGTATTCATTAATTTTTACTTTCTTACGTCCAATAACTGCAGCCGACAATTTTAACGATTTATTCACTTATTTTCGTTAATTTTTTTGCATTAATAGACAACTTTTTAAAACTAGCTACGACTGTTTCACCAAACTTTCCATTTACTCAAAACTTTTAGCAACAGAAACCAAGTTTTTTTATTCACCATCACCTTGACGTCCATTTTAACGACGTATCAGCCGACTCGGTTTATTCCAGCTGACGTCTCGTTCGCTCCCGTTAATGAAGTCAAGACGTTTAAATCAGGTCGTAATTTCTATTTTCGCGTGACGGTTCGAAGGCGATCGGTCACGGAGCTCTCAGCTTGTGTCTCACCTCTCTGTGTCCTTAATTAGATTCATTGATCGTCCCAGCTGCTGACCTCTGACCTCGGAGAGGGGAGGGGGGGCGTCTGTGAGTTCAGGGGGAGACATAAATATAAATAAAAGCTCTTCCTCTGATTGGAGGTTCAGTTCAAGGTCAGCCGACGACCTCGCCTTCTGATCCCAGCTGATCTCAGGTCTGTCGGATTATTTCGTTTTTCTCTTATTGATTAATTTTGGACGCATTTAATTAATCAAACTGAACGTAAACACAGAGCGCTGGTTAAAAACTAATATTCATAATTACAGTTATTAATAATTAACAATTACAAAGTACTTTACAAATACATTAAATTAATGTTAAATAATTTATAAAAGTATTTTATTGTTCTCTTTATTATTGGAAGTGTTAAAATTTGTAAAAATCATAATGTTGCTCTTATTTAATTTTTGGGGTAAATTTAACACGTAACTATTTACTTTATGTTTGCTTGTTTTCTTTGTTAACAAAAACTGGTTAAAAATTAGGTTTAAAAGTTGAATTGAATGATAAATAGTAAAACAGGAAAACAGGCGCAGTAAATATGATCACATCCATCAAAGTCGGGGCCAGAACGAAGGGGGCGGGGTCACAGTGGAGGGGGCGGGGTCAGAGTGGAGGGGGCGGGGTCACAGCGGGCCTGAAAATTGGACAATGAAAAAGACTCGAATTTAAACAAATAAAAACGTGTCACGTGATCATCAGAGCAGAAGGAAGGACAGCATCCTCAGAGGAGGTAAGAAGGAGGAGTGTGGATGTGCCGCCTCCCTGTGGTCACATCACGACACTGCAGCTCCAGCACACACTCGACCACTACCAGGAACAGCACACAGTTGTTCGTTGCTCTGGAAGCACAGAAAATTAAAGAAAGAAGAAATACATGAAAATATTAAAGGGAAAGTTTGAACAGAAAAGTGCAAACAAACACAAAAACGCACTGCTAAATCTTTTATTTATACACTTTGTAAATGCTGCGATCAGGACAACAGACAACCAGTGTAAATTACCGACGATAATAAATACAAATAACAAGGAAATATTAATGTTAAAATAAATTCTGTTAATTTTAAATTAATTCTGTTTAAAATATGAAGATTTTTATTACCAGACTTTCCCAAAAAACTACTGAGTGAACTCAATAAATTAAGATTTTAAAGAAACAGGAAGCATGTGTAAATAATAATAACAATAGTTTGTGTTGTACTTTATACGTCTTATCTTTTATTATTATTTTGTTGTTTCTGATTGCATACGTGGGAAAATAAATACAAATAAACTTGAATTAAAATCAGTTTGACTAATAAATACATATGAAATATGAAAGGGATTGCTTAAAACTCACTTTTAATTTAATATTTTAGGTATAATATTTAATACCCGTGATGACGTTGAACGCAGTACTTTTACTTGTAGTATTTGTAGAGTTCCTACTTTCTACTGAAGTATTCTACTTTGCCAGAATCCCAGCGCCACCGTGACCTCTCCTGACTGAGGCATGCTGGGAAGTGTAGTCTCCAGAGCCGCCTTGAAGCCGCGCGCCTGCTCGCCGCGAACTACATTTCCCGTCATGCCGCGCGAGTTTTCTTCCTCCTCTCCTTCCTTCTGCAGCCTCTCGGCCCTTCTGCCGTGAAAAGGGAAGATGAGAAGCCGCGGCGGCCCGCCGACACCGAACCGAGCCTCTCTTCCAGCGGAATGGCGGCAGAGCGGCTGCTGACGGACCGGAGCCCGAGCTCAGCTGCCCTCCCGCGGCCTTGAACGCGACACGACCGCCGCTGGAGCCGCGGAGCCCCCGGAGCCTGGAGGAGCGGCGGGTGGAGCTGCAGCCCCGCCGGGCCGAGCCGAGCCGAGCCGGTTTCTGCGTCCAGCCGAACCGAGCCGAGCCGCCACATCCCCGTCCCCGCTGACGATGCTCAACGAGCTGCGGGACTGAACAGCACCGCACCCTGAAACCGGACCCGACACCCTCCCCCCCGCCCTCCTTCAGGTGAGTCTCCCTGCACACCTGGAGGTTCACCTGGTCTCCTGAGGCGGGCTCACGTCATAGTTAGAGGTAGCCCGGTTCGGTTCTGGTCCCGAGTCCTGCTGTCAGGCTCAAACAGCTGTTTCACCCAAACATGTGAGCTGTCAGGTCCAGAGTGATGATCCGGTTCGTCCAATCAGCTGCAACCTGGACGTCCGAGATCCTCCTCGATGTTCAGTAGGCGGGGCGGGTCACTGAAGGGGCAGGTCAGAGGTCAAAGGTCGGGGGGGGGGGGGGCTCAGTTTAAGGGTTTACAAACCGGTTTTAATTATTTGAGTTTCACAACCAGAGATATCAAAGAGATTAAAGGGTCTGCTATCAGCTGCACGTCTGTGGCCCCGCCCCCCACTCAGTGACGTCACTGCAGGTGTTTTTAACCTTTGTTGACTGGTATTAGCACACCTGCTGTGACATCGTTAAGCCCCGCCTCCCTCAAAATACTTTGATTTCAAAGTTTTTTAAGTTCCTTGTAAAGTGGTTTAGAGACTCTGGTAGGTCCTGGTCCGGTCCTGGTCCCGGTCCTGACCCGATCCTGGCCCGGTCCTGGTCCTGATCCAGTCCTGATCCAGTCATGGTCCCGGTCCTGATCCCGGTCCAGGTCCAGGTCCGGTCTCAGCCCCGGTCTCGGTCCAGGTCCGGTCCCGGTCCGGTTCTGATGTGTTGCTGTCGTTGCAGTGTCCCTGCAGGCCGCAGCATGGAGCGCTCCGGCAGCATCCAGCTCGACATCCCGGACTTCAGCAACTCGGTTCTGTCCCACCTGAACCAGCTGCGGGTTCAAGGCCGCCTCTGCGACATCGTGGTCAACGTCCAGGGTCAGAGCTTCCGGGCACACAAAGTGGTCCTCGCCGCCAGCTCGCCGTACTTCCGGGACCACATGTCTCTGAGCCAGATGAGCACCGTGTCGCTGACGGTGATCCGAAACCCGTCGGTGTTCGAGCAGCTGCTGTCCTTCTGCTACACCGGCCGGCTCTGCCTGCAGCTCGCCGACATCATCAGCTACCTGACCGCCGCCAGCTTCCTGCAGATGCAGCACATCATCGACCGCTGCACGCAGATCCTGGAGGGCATCCACCTGAAGATCAGCCTGGCCGACCTGGACGAGGAGTCCAGGGAGGAGGAGGAGGAGGAGGCGCGGGGCTCCCGGGGCGGCCGGACCCTGGAGGCGGTGGCGCGAGGGGCGGGACACCACGGCGGCCTGCGGATCCTCGGCCCGCGGGGAGGAGCCGAGGCGTTCGAGGCGGTCAGCCCGGCGGAGGAGCCGCTCAGCCCGCCGCCGCCGGTGGAGCGCAGCGGGCTGGAGGCCGGCGCCGCCAGCAGCAGCGGCCGGGCCGGCAAAGAGCCGATCCTCCGCATCAACCGGGCCGGTCAGTGGTACGTGGAGACGAGCAGCGACCCGGAACGCACCGGCAGCGCCGAGGAGGGCAGCGGTGTGGACGGAGTCCGGATCAAAACGGAGAGGATGGAGGAGTGGATCGGAGCGGGGGAGCACCATGAGGAGGGGGGTCCGGTAGAGGAGGGCGCCACCGTGATGATCGACACGTCGGGACGCAGCACGCTGGTGACGGGGCCGGTGGGACCGCTCGGGACCCGCAGCGTCCAACCGTCCTCCAGCTTCAGTGAGACAGACAGGTGAGTCGCCGTGAGGCCACGCCCCCCCCACGTGTCACCGCCCGGCCCGTAAGACGCCTGACGATGTGCGTTCACGTGTGTTCAGGTTCAGTCCCACCGGCAGCGTGGTCGTCCTCGCCGAGCGGCACCGAGCGAAGAGCGAGTCGCCCAGTAGGGCGGACGAGCTGCGGCAGCCGAACTCACAGGTACGAAGTCCAAAGTCCGGAAACGAACCGGCCGAGAAAAGACGGGTTTTCATGAGAAAACAATAAAATGTTGGATCTCGTGACGAGATGGACGATATAGAGTTTAAACTTAAACCCAACAACACCCTCAAAGATGAAGCGCTTTCTAACAAGTTGCTCCTGAATATTCAGACCTTGAAGACCCGTACGGTCCCACTGGAACCTCCGAAGGTACTTTTAAGGTACTGAATCATCAAACTCCTTCAACAACAACCAGGAGTTCCTAAAGTGCCCGATAAGCTTTTCGATAACGGAAAGAACCTCTTAAAGGACGCGAGAACGGCTTTGTAGACCCTCTAGTGATTATTGGAACATGAAAGACTTCGTTCAACCACCTAAAACCAAAGAACCGATAGAAGCTCGTCAGTAACCGCTAGAACACCTTGAAGCTTCTCAATAACCCTGAAAAACCTCTTAAAAAGCTCATCGAACTCTCAATGTACGTTAAAACTCGAGAACTTTCCTCGGTCGGCAGCGTAATCCTTGAGTAGTTGTCCCGGTCTGGTTCCGTGTTAACGTTTGTTTGTACCCGTCAGGCGGAGGAGCACGCGACGTTCGATATGGGCGGCTACGAGGACTACCTGAGGGAGCAGGTGGGCGACCGCTGGTTCCGCTACAACCCTCGGCTCACCTGCATCTACTGCTGCAAGTCCTTCAACCAGAAGGGCAGTCTGGACCGCCACATGCGGCTGCACATGGGCATCACGCCGTTCGTGTGCCGGATCTGCGGTAAGAAGTACACGCGCAAGGACCAGCTGGAGTACCACATCCGCAAGCACACCGGCAACAAGCCCTTCCACTGCCACGTCTGTGGCAAGAGCTTCCCCTTCCAGGCCATCCTCAACCAGCACTTCCGCAAGAACCACCCGGGCTGCACCCCGCAGGAGGCCCACAGCGCCTCCCCAGAGACCACCACCGCCTCCGTCACGTCCAGGGGCGGCCCTAGCGACGAGGCCTCCCCCAGCCAGGAGGAGCCCGAAGGCGGAGGAGGCGGCGGGAGCAGCAGCGGCGGAGGCCAGTACGGAGACGGTCCCCAAGCCTCGGTTTCCACCACCGGGCCCGACTGATCTAAACGGGGACGGAGGAGGGTGGAGTCGAGGTCAGGGAGCGTTGGGCGACAGCGGTAGGGGGGCCCGGTCCGATTCCTGTTGCACCTGAAGCCGGCGGGACGCCGAAACCCCGCCGAGGTCGAAGGGACGCCTCGGAGTCCGAACTGAGATTTTT
Source organism: Brachyistius frenatus (assembly GCF_029030835.1). Taxonomy (NCBI): domain Eukaryota; kingdom Metazoa; phylum Chordata; class Actinopteri; family Embiotocidae; genus Brachyistius; species Brachyistius frenatus. Next base: position 450,065 of record NW_027210872.1, read on the forward strand.
TTCCGCTTTAAACCGCATCTACCTTCACAAACCAAACCGAACAGATTAAGCTAAAAAATGAAGAAATGCCACACACTCCAACAACCTCATCACCACTCGGCCCAGTGGTCCTCGTTCGCCTGCGTCCACTTTATGTTACAGATTTCTACTTTTATATTTACAGGTTAACAATGCAGCATCGCAGCAGTCTGTCTGGTGGAGACTTTGCCAAACTACTCAGTGCCAGTTTGACCGTTTAAATCCTTCATATTTGCCTTGAGACAATCCGGAGCGGTCGGGGGGGTTAATACTAATAATGATCCCGCGCGCTCTTCAAGTGCCACAACGGCGTAAAAAAATTAAGATTTAGTTGCACAAAAAAAAGGTTCAATGTGAAAACTACGACTTTTAGAAATCCGGTTCCGGTGCGATCGGAGTTTCTGACGGGTTTTTGGGGCGTCCGTAACATTTCGGGGGTTTTGGATGAAGGTCGCACGCTTCACGGTTTCACACCAGATATCTCGTCGTACCGAGAAAATCACGACTTCCAGTCCTGATCCCACAACTGTTTTATTTTTGAATTCATTGATAGAAATTTGTGTTTTACGACCGCAGGTAAAGATTAGTTTCATTATTGATGAATCTGCAGCGTCGTTTCTTCGTAAGAAGATAAATTGTTTGGTCTAAAATGTGATCAGTCTTTCGAGATGCAACGTCTACGAAAGTTAAAACTAGCAGCGTCAAAATGAACTTAAAAGTTTGACCCAAAACGATATCTGTTTATTGACCATGTCGTTAAACCACTTCATTATAACAACTAATTCTTTCATCGTTTTTAATACCATTGTTCAAGGAATCCCTTGATGTACAAATGTAATCAAACCATTTGTATTTTTTTTTTTTTTTTACTTCATTGATTATTTGATTGTTACAATAGATTGAATTTAATTTTCAGTCTGATCTTAAAATACATTTTCAGACTTAGCGCTTAAAATTTGTTTTGAGTTTAACGTCTGAAGCTGCTTGAAAAGTTTGGCTTCGGTTTGTCTCCGAACTCAACTGCCGAACATATTTGAACATATTACGAAGTGAACTACTTTAGTTTTAGTAGGTGAATTCTAGAGTAACAAATATAAACTGGGTTTCCGTTCAAATGTTGACAAAAGCCAAATATGTGCGTCTCGAAAGATAATTTTTCTGAAGTAAATATTCGTAGTTTTGGTCGACATCAGCAAAACTATTTGATATTTAATAGACCAAACAATTCATCTGAAATATTATCGTTGAGTGAAGCGATAATGAAAATAATCGGTTGCGGTCGTAATCGTAACAAATTTACTTTGAGTTTTGTGTCTTAGTAAATATTGGAAACGGGAGCTGCTCCCGGAGCTTTTGACCGTTTCACATGACCTTCACCGGCCAGAACGACCTTGAAGTGGAGGACTGAGGTCGACGTGTCCGAACGTCTCCTCACCGCTCGGGAAGAAGAACACGAGTTGCGTTTGAAAGCTCCGCGTTCATCTTTCATGGTGCGAGAAAACAAACATCACGGGAAGCGAAGATCTCCGATCGCGCCGGGTCAGTTAATCTGGCCGGAAAACCAGTTTGAATCCTTCAGATTCATGTCGGTTGGAGTATTTTTGTTTCTCGGGGTTCGGTAGATCGGACTGAACCATCTGGCAGCCTGCTGGCCGAGCTAACTCGCAGCAGGATTCAAGAAAAACTAAAACCGGGGCGGCGTCCAGCCTCAGATAAGCTACACAGCTCAGTTACCTCTCATCACTACGCAATACAGCTGCTGCACAGCACAGCGACCACCGGGGGGCGCTCTGATCCACTCAGAGATCTCCGTCAAGTCTTCTCAGATATTTTTATAAACACGCATGTCGTTACCGTTTTATTTTTGTTGTTTTTTGTTTTTCTCGGACACTTTCTTGCTCTGACAATGTGTGCGAGACCGAAGACGGTTTTTCGTTCGAAGAGGACGAGACGGTGTCGAGGACGAGACGGTGTCGAGACCCGATCGGTGACTTCCGTCGCAGTTAATGACGCATTAAATCTGCCGCACTCGACTCCAAACCCCAAACCAAAACGTCCGGTTCATACTTCGTAGATCCGACGCCGTCGGTTACCGCGTAGCCTTCGTCCAATCGTTGCTCTTCGTAATCTCTGTAAAACGTAACAGTTGTTCGACGTCTGCTGGCGTCGATGCGATCGACCGGTCGCAAGATTCAAAGTCCACCGCTAGCGAACGTAAATGCTACCGCAGCGTAGAACTCGCGTACGACGATGAATCAGACAAAAACCTGAAGAACAAGTCGAACACAAACTTCACTTCAGTCTCTGAAAACACAGGAAGAAAGAAGGCCAGTTATGCTAACGTTAGCTTTACTTCAGTGGTTCAAAGATGAGAAAAAGACGTGAAAAGAAACCGATGTTTCCTGATCTGTGAACAAATCGTACTCGACTGAGCCGCGGACGCTGGTTTCATCACGTTTAGCATTCATTTCTCTGAGCAGAGAAAGAGAACCGATGTTAGCTTTTATTTGAACTACTTTTTACTTATTCATTGTGCACGAATTTTACTTTAAACTTGAATTAGTATATTCAGTTCTACGCCATCGATCTCTTGCTAATGGACCTATTGTTATAATAATAATAATAATAATATATTTAATGAACTTTATTTGTACAGCAGCTCAAAGTGCTTCATAGCGAGATAATTACATGAAAAAAAGATATAAAAAGAATATTTAAAACTATATAAAAGAAATGCGTAATGCATGAAATTAAACACAGTTACAAAATATATATTGTTTGGAGATAGTTAGCTAACATTACTTAACTAGAGATCATTAGAAATATTTTAATTGACACAGCTAACATTGTTTTTTAGCTTTCTAAAACTAATATTTGTTGCCTGATAGAAACTCATTCTGCAATAAAACAGCTGTTGATTGTAAGCTAGATGTTGATGTTGATCTTTTTAACATCAGATGAGAAAATAGGAAGTGAGCTGAACTAAACTAAACCTGAGTGAGCTGAACTAAACTAAACCTGAGTGAGCTGAACTAAACTAAACCTGAGTGAGCTGAACTAAACTAAACCTGAGTACGCTGCTCAGAAGAGTTTGTAAAATCAGTTAATTCCACGTTATCACGTCTTAAAGTAAATTTAGATTTCAGACACTAGACGGTCGTTACAGCAGATAAATTTACACACAATCACAATTCAGGAATTTTAATTAAAATGGTGAAGTACAAATATATAAACACATTATATGTTGAAGTATCTGCGGGTACTTCCTGGTGTCCAGAGTGCGGTTAGTCGTAGTGCATCATTGACCACCGACGGCTCCGATCCGGGTCGACGCCGACCGACAGGACCGGGAGCCCAGAACCTGTCAGACCAGATGGATGTAGAGGTCAGGCCGTGGAGCTGGACTTAACAAAACCCAGCTCACGAAGCAGGTCGGACTAACCTGGCAACCAAAGGTAAATAAAAGAGGGCGTGGCCACGTGGGGGGGAGGGGCCGTCCCCGAACACGCCAAAACAACTACAAGCACTTACAAACCAGAGAAAAGAGAAAAGGTTGGAACCTTTTTTTATATACAAACAGAACAATCTACACGTGTTATCAGACAAACGTATTTAAACTACTAAGATATTTTTTTTTGCATATGAATATTGTCAACGAAGTCGGAGTTGATTCAGATGTACGTTACGGTCGGCAGGTAGCGCACCGATCGGCTGTTACTGTTTTTTCTACGGAGCTGTGAATCGTATTCTCGGTGGACGGTAACGTGGTTTTTTTTATGCAAGTGAAGCCGGCGGCTACGACTCGAGATTTCCTCCCAGACCGCCGCCGCCGCGCTCACACTTCAGGCTAAAACCAGGATCTATCAGGTATACAAGACTCTTCTTCTTTGAATTCAGTGAATCGGATGTTTACCGATCCCTTCGTAGCAGAACGCCAACGGCTAAACCTCAAACAAAACTCACCTGTAAATAAACACATGAAAGCAGCAGGTAAGAAAAATCCCTGTGAGTCACTGCAGAGGGCGACAAACACACACACACACACACACACACACACACACACACACACACACACACACACACACACACACACACACACACACACACACACACACACACACACACACACACACACACAGACACACACACACAGACACACACAGACACACACACACAGACACACACACACACAGACACACACAGACACACACAGACACACACACACACACACACACACACACACACACACACACACACACACACACACACACACACACACACACACACACACACACACACACACACACACACACACACACACACACACACACACACACACACACACACACACACACACACACACACACACACACACACACACACACACACACACACACACACACACACACACACACACACACACACACACACAGACACACACACACACACACACACAGACACACACACACACACACACAGACACACACACACACACACACACACACACACACACACACACACACACACACACACACACACACAGACACACACACACACACACACACACACACACACACACAGACACACACACACACACACACACACACACACACAGACACACACACACAGACACACACACACACACACACACACACACACACACACACACACACACACACACACACACACACACACACACACACACACACACAGACACACACACAGACACACACACACACACAGACACACACACAGACAGCAGGGCTGGGCACTATGTTAAAGTAGTTCTTCTAATAACCTCCAGACTTCTTCCTCCAGGTTTCTGTTTCCATCTTGTGGGTTTTAATGTAATTTTCCTGAATCACGACGACCTCGTTGTTTTATTTCACACAAAGTGTTCGGTTGTTTTTACGTTTTAACGTGTCGGGACTGAAAAAGGATTTTTTTTTTTTTCAGACATTTCGACAAAAAAAAAATCCAAACTTTTTACGCAAACATCTAAATTTGAACACGCCGACTTCAGCTGAAAATATTTAATAGTGTCGGGATTTATTTTGGACATTATCAGTTTTAAAAAGCTTTTATTATATTATTACAGTGACGGCTGCTGCTTAATTAAGAACATTTTAATTTGCAACTGCTAACTTTAAAGTTGCGTTCGTCTTTTGTAAAATTAGTTGACTTTTTTTATAATACGTACGTTGATGAGCGCTCGTCGAGTCGACGCTACACAGAGACGCTCAGTCAATCAAAAGGTAATTTAATGTTTTTATAGTTTATTTTGCATCATTTCAAAAACCTCCCAGTTCACATGACGACGAAGGTCACGCGTGTTGATCACGTGACTGAAACGACTCTTTCACGCTAGTTGAACTGAGTTATATCACGAGCTAGCGTGCGTTTCGTTAGCTACGCGGCGCTCACGTTCTCCATGAGAACGACGGGATGAAAACGTGTAAATCTGGTTTCTTAACGTTCCTGATTTAACGAGGCGACGTTGGGATTCTACGTAAACCCGACGCAACGAGCTCCTGGTATCCGATCGTTACCAAGTGTCAAACATATTCATTAATAATTGTCTACAGAAGTTGGCAGTTGCGAGAATTAAATTGTAGTTTGCTAAATTTAATTAACATAAAAAAGGACTTAAAGAAATTCATATAAATCCTGTTAATTTTATGGAGAATAAATGATGCTCTGTGGTTTAAGGACAGTTGGTTGACCAACCAAATAAACGAGTCGGTTTGACATGTTGCCCAGCTCAACACCGCTGACCCAACACCGAGTCATCAACAACACCGAGTCATCAACAACACCGAGTCATCAACATCAACAACACCGAGTCATCAACAACACCGAGTCATCAACAACACCGAGTCATCAACAACACCGAGTCATCAACATCAACAACACCGAGTCATCAACAACACCGAGTCATCAACAACACCGAGTCATCAACATCAACAACACAGAGTCATCAACAACACAGAGTCATCAACATCAACAACACCGAGTCATCAACAACACCGAGTCATCAACATCAACAACACCGAGTCATCAACAACACCGAGTCATCAACAACACCGAGTCATCAACATCAACAACACCGAGTCATCAACAACACAGAGTCATCAACATCAACAACACCGAGTCATCAACAACACCGAGTCATCAACATCAACAACACCGAGTCATCAACAACACCGAGTCATCAACAACACCGAGTCATCAACATCAACAACACCGAGTCATCAACAACACCGAGTCATCAACATCAACAACACCGAGTCATCAACAACACCGAGTCATCAACACTTCAGACTTCATGTTTTCAGCATTTTAAAAATCCGCCTTCGTTTCTGTGTTTTATATCGTGATGAGTTTCGTTGGCGTTTTTCTTCTCCGCCGCGACGCATCATCGCTTTTCACCAACAACACGTCAAAGCCAGTAAAATCAAGAACAAGCTGCTTTCAGAATAGCCGGTCCGGTTCGGTCCGGCTCGGTCCGGTTCGGTCCAGTTCGGTCCGGCTTGGTCCGGTTCGGTCCGGTTCGGTGGAATACGAAGAAGGAAAAGTCGGATCAGTTCACGAACCTTCGTGGTTTTAAACGTGATCGCAACTTGAATTTTTTTACTGTGAGCTCACATTATAATTAAGCAGGTTTTCTCAGTGTCTACGTTTTTTTTATTTTCTGGTTTTTCGTGAAGAATTATTCGAACCAAATCTTTTTTTTCTGTTTAAAAGGCCATTTTTGTTTTGGGCGGCTTGAAATGATTTGGTTTTTTAAATCTTCTCAGTTATGTTCCCGAGAATCAATCGTTTATTACGTCTATTCAAATTATGATTCTGTTACGAAGTCACGTTGAGATAAACGAGGACTTTCCTGGTCAGCGTTGACATTAACATCCAAGTCCTCATTATGTTTTTCAGACATTTCCAACTCGGAGCTAAAAAGTACGGACCTGCCGGCGAAAGCTAGCAAACGTAGATTTCAGCCAAAAGTCTGTTGAAGGTGATTAAACATCAAAATGTAACTTGGCAGGAAAACAACTTTGTTTAGTCGCCGTTCAAAGTGTTTGTAGTATTACCAACAAAAAGGTAGCTAACGTTTTGTGTCTTCCCATTTGTCCGACGACTTGAACGTAAAAACCGTGGGACTGTTTCACATCAGCTTCTTTTCTCCTGCAGGACATGAACGCAGCAATAATAAGGCTGTTTGTTGTTTACCTTTTTAAGACTTTGTAAAAAAAAAAAAATGTAAAAAAAAATTCGTACACGCGCGTTTCAGACTGAATGTGATCAAATTTGCGAGTTGGACCGTGTTCATAAAGGAGGAACGACGACGTCGTTCATCAAATTCGCAGCTCAAAATCCGACTTTTCCTTTCCAAGTAATTCCTCATTTTCACTTCGCTTCTGTTTTCATCTTCAAACTGTGAAACACAGCCGAACCTCATCATCATCTTCATCCTCATCTTCATCGTGTCTTTGAGTCACTCAGGACTTCCACTTTGTCTCTGATCCAACTCAAGTTTGCTTTACGACGAAACGCCAAACTTTTTTGTTTTTTTGTTTCTTCAGCCTGAAACTTGTCTTTTTTAATTTTTTTTACTTTTTACTTTTTAAAGTGTGAATCTGATGTTGAGTATAAGAATATCCAGTAATATTCACCACAACATGCCTAATTATAAATCAAATCATTTAGATATATTCACTTAATGAGATTACTCTTTACTGTTGATTCCTCAAAGTATATCCTAATATATCGAAGCAGAAAATGAGTCAAAGAAAAAAAAATGGAGTTTAGTAAATTAACTTTTAATACTGTAAAAAAAAAAAAAAGTTTTTTTTGTTTTTTTTAAGAAGGAGGTACTTAAGTTCTGTATTAGACGAACCTGAAAGGTTTTATGTGAAGATCTTTTATGTTGCATGTCTCCTGTTGCTAAAAGATGTTGGTGGAGGGGGGGGGGTGAGGGCAAAGGTCGGTTAGGTTTAGAAAAATGTGAAGACGTTTCTTTCACTATGACCACTAGATCACTCACAGGTCGCATCTCCGTCAAAGGAAATAAAGCACTTTAAGTGTCAAACAGCAGCGACTCGCCCCTTTTTTATTTCTTTTGAATGAATATTCAAATATGATTTCATTGAAGAAATATATGTGGATTTGGCTGTAACACCAGAATATTAAGTTTCATTGAGTGAAAACTAGTTAGCACATGAATGGAGAAGCTAAAACATGAAATAAACCATTAGAAATGGCTAAAAGTGACACGTAAATGTGGTTGCTAAAAGTAATGATGAAATGGTTGGAGGTGTTGTGGTGTTGGAGGGTTTTTATTGGTCGCAGGGGTCGGCCACGCGGCCGGCGAACAGCAGCGTGTTGATGGTCGACTCCCTGATGAGCAGCAGGAACGGCCGGTTGGCCAGAAATATCTCCCGGTTCAGGTTGAGGGAGCGTCCGATGGCCACGACGGCCGTGACGGCCGCCGCCTCGCTGCCCTCCTCGTTCACCTGCAACAAACAAACAAACACAACAACAACAATGAGACAGCTTGGGTTGAGCTCTTTAATTATTTCACAAATGTCCCCAAAAATATATATAAAAAAAAAAATGTAGGTAAATGTTATTAAGAATTTCCAATGTGGTCACAAATTTAAAACAAAAAGGAAATAGGATTTTGTGCAATTTAATTTGATTTATATTCATAAAAGTGGCAAAAAAAATGAAATACGGTGAACGTCAGATAACAAAAATGTACAAAACTGTAAGACTTTTTTGAAAATCAGAAACAAGATGTCGCTAAAATCTGTCATAAATAATAATCAAAATGTTTTAGAAAATGGTCCGAAATTATAATTTTTTTAAATATAAAAAAAATTGTTTAAACATGGCCAAGAATTATTCACAAAATGTATTTTCTTTTAAATCAGAAAAATAAGAAAAAAATAAAAACATTTTAGTAAAATTTTTCTAAAATGCCACAATTTTGTTTTTATTAAGCATTTAAAATATAATGTGAACGAAGACGTGGCCTCTCATTTACAACAAACACATATTTATATGTGCTTTTCCTTTATATTAACTTATTTCAGCTCTTTTTTTCGTGACCTTAATGACACCTGGAACAAACATTGAGCCAATCGGAGCAGCAGTGTGTGATGTCACGTGTCTGACCGACCTCCAGGAAAGCTTTGTGGAAGGCGTCTGAGATGTAGAGAGAATCGCTGCCGTCCTCCAGCATCCCTGAAACAAACAGCGTCCAGCTCATTTATTACATTCTTCTTGTGTTTAATTCCAACTTTAATAAAATCACAAACAGCAAACAACGCGCCAAATCTTTAAACTTTAAAAACTGATGTTTCATTTTTCTGCATCGCTTCGGTCTCGTGATGCCGACGTTCGTCCTCTTTATCGTTTCCATCAAAACGTTGACGTGAATCTTTTTAATCGACCGTAAACTCCATAAATACGAGCTGCAGACTGCAGGACGTCTGAAACAAGCTCAGTTAAAGATATAATGTGGCTGAGAGCCTGGTTTCCTCTAGTCTGGTCCTGGACCGGTCTCTGGTCTAAAGTCTAAAGTCTCCGTTCTCTGGTCTAAAGTCTCTGGTCTAAGGTCTAAAGTCTAAGGTCTAAAGTCTCTGGTCTAAGGTCTCTGGTCTAAAGTCTAAGGTCTAAAGTCTCTGGTATAAAGTCTCTGGTCTAAGGTCTAAAGTCTAAGGTCTAAAGTCTCTGGTATAAAGTCTCTGGTCTAAAGTCTAAGGTCTAAAGTCTCTGGTATAAAGTCTCTGGTCTAAGGTCTCTGGTCTAAAGTCTCTGGTCTAAAGTATCTGGTTTAAAGTCTCTGGTCTAAGGTCTAAAGTCTCTGGTCTAAGGTCTCTGGTCTAAAGTCTCTGGTCTAATGTCTAAGGTCTAAAGTCTCTGGTCTAAGGTCTCTGGTCTAAGGTCTCCGGTCTAAGGTCTCTGGTCTAAAGTCTAAGGTCTAAAGTCTCTGGTCTAAGGTCTCTGGTCTAAAGTCTAAGGTCTAAAGTCTCTCGTATAAAGTCTCTGGTCTAAAGTCTCTGGTCTAAAGTCTCTGATATAAAGTCTCTGGTCTAAGGTCTCTGGTCTAAAGTCTCTAGTCTAAGGTCTCTGGTCTAAAGTCTCTGGTCTAAGGTCTAAGGTCTAAAGTCTCTGGTCTAAAGTCTCTGGTTTAAAGTCTCTGGTCTAAGGTCTCTGGTCTAAGGTCTCTGGTCTAAAGTCTCTGGTCTAAGGTCTGTGGTCTAAGGTCTAAAGTCTCTGGTCTAAAGTCTCTGGTCTAAGGTCTCTGGTCTAAGGTTTAAAGTATCTGGTCTAAGCTCTCTGGTCTATGGTCTAAGGTGTAAGGTCTCTGGTCTATAGTCTCTGGTCTAAGGTCTAAAGTCTCTGGTCTAAGGTCTCTGGTCTAAGGTCTAAAGTCTCTGGTCTATGGTCTAAGGTGTCTGGTTTATGGTCTAAGGTTTAAAGTATCTGGTCTAAGGTCTAAGCTCTCTGGTCTATGGTCTAAGGTGTAAGGTCTCTGGTCTAAGGTCTAAAGTCTCTGGTCTAAGGTCTCTGGTCTATGGTCTCTGGTCTAAGGTCTCTGGTTTATGGTCTAAGGTTTAAAGTATCTGGTCTAAGGTCTAAGCTCTCTGGTCTATGGTCTAAGGTGTAAGGTCTCTGGTCTAAAGTCTCTGGTCTATGGTCTAAAGTCTCCGGTCTCTGGTCTAAAGTCTCTGGTCTAAGGTCTCTGATCTATGATCTAAGGTCTCTGGTATAAAGTCTCTGGTCTAAGGCCTCTGGTCTAAGGTCTCTGGTCTAAAGTCTCTGGTCTAAGGTCTCTGGTCTATTGTCTAAGGTCTCTGGTCTAAAGTCTCTGGTCTAAGGTCTCTGGTCTAAAGTCTCTGGTCTAAAGTCTCTTGTCTAAGGTCTCAGGTCTAAAGTCTCCGGTCTAAGGTCTCTGGTCTATGATCTAAGGTCTCTGGTATAAAGTCTCCGGTCTCTGGTCTAAAGTCTCTGGTCTAAGGTCTCTGGTCTATGATCTAAGGTCTCTGGTATAAAGTCTCTGGTCTAAGGCCTCCGGTCTAAGGTTTCTGGTCTAAAGTCTCTGGTCTAAGGTCTATGGTCTAAGGTCTCTGGTCTAAAGTCTCTGGTCTATGGTCTAAAGTCTCCGGTCTCTGGTCTAAAGTCTCTGGTCTAAGGTCTCTGGTCTATGATCTAAGGTCTCTGGTATAAAGTCTCTGGTCTAAGGCCTCTGGTCTAAGGTCTCTGGTCTAAAGTCTCTGGTCTAAGGTCTCTGGTCTATGGTCTAAGGTCTCTGGTCTAAAGTCTCTGGTCTAAGGTCTCTGGTCTAAAGTCTCTGGTCTAAAGTCTCTTGTCTAAGGTCTCAGGTCTAAAGTCTCCAGTCTAAGGTCTCTGGTCTATGATCTAAGGTCTCTGGTATAAAGTCTCCGGTCTCTGGTCTAAAGTCTCTGGTCTAAGGTCTCTGGTCTATGATCTAAGGTCTCTGGTATAAAGTCTCTGGTCTAAGGCCTCTGGTCTAAGGTCTCTGGTCTAAAGTCTCTGGTCTAAGGTCTCTGGTCTATGGTCTAAAGTCTCTGGTCTAAAGTCTCCGGTCTCTGGTCTAAAGTCTCTGGTCTAAGGTCTCTGGTCTATGATCTAAGGTCTCTGGTATAAAGTCTCTGGTCTAAGGCCTCTGGTCTAAGGTCTCTGGTCTAAAGTCTCTGGTCTATGGTCTAAGGTCTCTGGTCTAAAGTCTCTGGTCTAAGGTCTCTGGTCTAAGGTCTCTGGTCTAAAGTCTCTGGTCTAAAGTCTCTTGTCTAAGGTCTCAGGTCTAAAGTCTCCAGTCTAAGGTCTCTGGTCTAAGGTCTCCGGTCTAAAGTCTCCGGTCTAAGGTCTCTGGTCTAAGGTCTCTGATCTCAGGTGGACCCACCTGGCAGGCTGGCCTTCTCTGCGCTGAAAAGGTCGGTGAGTCCGAGGTTCTGCAGAT